>NC_134847.1:45094304-45134304 GCF_965363235.1 Mytilus galloprovincialis
CACAGTAACATGTTTATTTTTTATATAAGTCATCAACATTCTAAACTACATGCGAATTAATACTATTGGACATGGTCAACCGTTGTACTATCTATATTCGTCCTGTGGAAAAAATATCATCTCGGGTTTGTCAGTGTACACTTCTAGTTACTTTAATATATTGTAGAGGTTTCATTACGACTTTCATTGTTCTTGATTGATCCAAATGATCTTGAAAATCTATAATGCATGCATATGGGTACGTTGGTAATGGCTATTTTACAACTCGACATTTAGGTCATTTACGTTTTACCGCTAACTATTTACATTATACGACCACTATATACGTACTAGAAACGTTTGTACCTTTATAGTGTTTAAAACGATTTTCATCCAAAGTTATAAAATTTCACATTAAACCGGTATACCAAAATGCGTTCTTTTGTAAGTTAGTTGTCCCTAACTACTTATTTTTCCTTTCCGACTGCGTTTTCTTTTAAATTTTGCAAAAGTTTAACGGCAGTATGCAAATATCTCAAATCCTGAATTTGTATCTATTGTGAAATTACGAGTATATATAGGTGTCAGTCGAATCTGTTGTTGTACTCGCTTCGGCAGTACATATACTAAAATTGGAACGATACAGAGAAGATTAGCATGGCCCCTGCGCAAGGATGACACGCAAATTCGTGAAGCGTTCCATATTTTTCTTTGATCAAATATTTGTAATATACAAAGCACAGTAACATGTTTATTTTTTATATAAGTCATCAACATTCTAAACTACATGCGAATTAATACTATTGGACATGGTCAACCGTTGTACTATCTATATTCGTCCTGTGGAAAAAATATCATCTCGGGTTTGTCAGTGTACACTTCTAGTTACTTTAATATATTGTAGAGGTTTCATTACGATTTTCATTGTTCTTGATTGATCCAAATGATCTTGAAAATCTATAATGCATGCATATGGGTACGTTGGTAATGGCTATTTTACAACTCGACATTTAGGTCATTTACGTTTTACCGCTAACTATTTACATTATACGACCACTATATACGTACTAGAAACGTTTGTACCTTTATAGTGTTTAAAACGATTTTCATCCAAAGTTATAAAATTTCACATTAAACCGGTATACCAAAATGCGTTCTTTTGTAAGTTAGTTGTCCCTAACTACTTATTTTTCCTTTCCGACTGCGTTTTCTTTTAAATTTTGCAAAAGTTTAACGGCAGTATGCAAATATCTCAAATCCTGAATTTGTATCTATTGTGAAATTACGAGTATATATAGGTGTCAGTCGAATCTGTTGTTGTACTCGCTTCGGCAGTACATATACTAAAATTGGAACGATACAGAGAAGATTAGCATGGCCCCTGCGCAAGGATGACACGCAAATTCGTGAAGCGTTCCATATTTTTCTTTGATCAAATATTTGTAATATACAAAGCACAGTAACATGTTTATTTTTTATATAAGTCATCAACATTCTAAACTACATGCGAATTAATACTATTGGACATGGTCAACCGTTGTACTATCTATATTCGTCCTGTGGAAAAAATATCATCTCGGGTTTGTCAGTGTACACTTCTAGTTACTTTAATATATTGTAGAGGTTTCATTACGATTTTCATTGTTCTTGATTGATCCAAATGATCTTGAAAATCTATAATGCATGCATATGGGTACGTTGGTAATGGCTATTTTACAACTCGACATTTAGGTCATTTACGTTTTACCGCTAACTATTTACATTATACGACCACTATATACGTACTAGAAACGTTTGTACCTTTATAGTGTTTAAAACGATTTTCATCCAAAGTTATAAAATTTCACATTAAACCGGTATACCAAAATGCGTTCTTTTGTAAGTTAGTTGTCCCTAACTACTTATTTTTCCTTTCCGACTGCGTTTTCTTTTAAATTTTGCAAAAGTTTAACGGCAGTATGCAAATATCTCAAATCCTGAATTTGTATCTATTGTGAAATTACGAGTATATATAGGTGTCAGTCGAATCTGTTGTTGTACTCGCTTCGGCAGTACATATACTAAAATTGGAACGATACAGAGAAGATTAGCATGGCCCCTGCGCAAGGATGACACGCAAATTCGTGAAGCGTTCCATATTTTTCTTTGATCAAATATTTGTAATATACAAAGCACAGTAACATGTTTATTTTTTATATAAGTCATCAACATTCTAAACTACATGCGAATTAATACTATTGGACATGGTCAACCGTTGTACTATCTATATTCGTCCTGTGGAAAAAATATCATCTCGGGTTTGTCAGTGTACACTTCTAGTTACTTTAATATATTGTAGAGGTTTCATTACGATTTTCATTGTTCTTGATTGATCCAAATGATCTTGAAAATCTATAATGCATGCATATGGGTACGTTGGTAATGGCTATTTTACAACTCGACATTTAGGTCATTTACGTTTTACCGCTAACTATTTACATTATACGACCACTATATACGTACTAGAAACGTTTGTACCTTTATAGTGTTTAAAACGATTTTCATCCAAAGTTATAAAATTTCACATTAAACCGGTATACCAAAATGCGTTCTTTTGTAAGTTAGTTGTCCCTAACTACTTATTTTTCCTTTCCGACTGCGTTTTCTTTTAAATTTTGCAAAAGTTTAACGGCAGTATGCAAATATCTCAAATCCTGAATTTGTATCTATTGTGAAATTACGAGTATATATAGGTGTCAGTCGAATCTGTTGTTGTACTCGCTTCGGCAGTACATATACTAAAATTGGAACGATACAGAGAAGATTAGCATGGCCCCTGCGCAAGGATGACACGCAAATTCGTGAAGCGTTCCATATTTTTCTTTGATCAAATATTTGTAATATACAAAGCACAGTAACATGTTTATTTTTTATATAAGTCATCAACATTCTAAACTACATGCGAATTAATACTATTGGACATGGTCAACCGTTGTACTATCTATATTCGTCCTGTGGAAAAAATATCATCTCGGGTTTGTCAGTGTACACTTCTAGTTACTTTAATATATTGTAGAGGTTTCATTACGATTTTCATTGTTCTTGATTGATCCAAATGATCTTGAAAATCTATAATGCATGCATATGGGTACGTTGGTAATGGCTATTTTACAACTCGACATTTAGGTCATTTACGTTTTACCGCTAACTATTTACATTATACGACCACTATATACGTACTAGAAACGTTTGTACCTTTATAGTGTTTAAAACGATTTTCATCCAAAGTTATAAAATTTCACATTAAACCGGTATACCAAAATGCGTTCTTTTGTAAGTTAGTTGTCCCTAACTACTTATTTTTCCTTTCCGACTGCGTTTTCTTTTAAATTTTGCAAAAGTTTAACGGCAGTATGCAAATATCTCAAATCCTGAATTTGTATCTATTGTGAAATTACGAGTATATATAGGTGTCAGTCGAATCTGTTGTTGTACTCGCTTCGGCAGTACATATACTAAAATTGGAACGATACAGAGAAGATTAGCATGGCCCCTGCGCAAGGATGACACGCAAATTCGTGAAGCGTTCCATATTTTTCTTTGATCAAATATTTGTAATATACAAAGCACAGTAACATGTTTATTTTTTATATAAGTCATCAACATTCTAAACTACATGCGAATTAATACTATTGGACATGGTCAACCGTTGTACTATCTATATTCGTCCTGTGGAAAAAATATCATCTCGGGTTTGTCAGTGTACACTTCTAGTTACTTTAATATATTGTAGAGGTTTCATTACGATTTTCATTGTTCTTGATTGATCCAAATGATCTTGAAAATCTATAATGCATGCATATGGGTACGTTGGTAATGGCTATTTTACAACTCGACATTTAGGTCATTTACGTTTTACCGCTAACTATTTACATTATACGACCACTATATACGTACTAGAAACGTTTGTACCTTTATAGTGTTTAAAACGATTTTCATCCAAAGTTATAAAATTTCACATTAAACCGGTATACCAAAATGCGTTCTTTTGTAAGTTAGTTGTCCCTAACTACTTATTTTTCCTTTCCGACTGCGTTTTCTTTTAAATTTTGCAAAAGTTTAACGGCAGTATGCAAATATCTCAAATCCTGAATTTGTATCTATTGTGAAATTACGAGTATATATAGGTGTCAGTCGAATCTGTTGTTGTACTCGCTTCGGCAGTACATATACTAAAATTGGAACGATACAGAGAAGATTAGCATGGCCCCTGCGCAAGGATGACACGCAAATTCGTGAAGCGTTCCATATTTTTCTTTGATCAAATATTTGTAATATACAAAGCACAGTAACATGTTTATTTTTTATATAAGTCATCAACATTCTAAACTACATGCGAATTAATACTATTGGACATGGTCAACCGTTGTACTATCTATATTCGTCCTGTGGAAAAAATATCATCTCGGGTTTGTCAGTGTACACTTCTAGTTACTTTAATATATTGTAGAGGTTTCATTACGATTTTCATTGTTCTTGATTGATCCAAATGATCTTGAAAATCTATAATGCATGCATATGGGTACGTTGGTAATGGCTATTTTACAACTCGACATTTAGGTCATTTACGTTTTACCGCTAACTATTTACATTATACGACCACTATATACGTACTAGAAACGTTTGTACCTTTATAGTGTTTAAAACGATTTTCATCCAAAGTTATAAAATTTCACATTAAACCGGTATACCAAAATGCGTTCTTTTGTAAGTTAGTTGTCCCTAACTACTTATTTTTCCTTTCCGACTGCGTTTTCTTTTAAATTTTGCAAAAGTTTAACGGCAGTATGCAAATATCTCAAATCCTGAATTTGTATCTATTGTGAAATTACGAGTATATATAGGTGTCAGTCGAATCTGTTGTTGTACTCGCTTCGGCAGTACATATACTAAAATTGGAACGATACAGAGAAGATTAGCATGGCCCCTGCGCAAGGATGACACGCAAATTCGTGAAGCGTTCCATATTTTTCTTTGATCAAATATTTGTAATATACAAAGCACAGTAACATGTTTATTTTTTATATAAGTCATCAACATTCTAAACTACATGCGAATTAATACTATTGGACATGGTCAACCGTTGTACTATCTATATTCGTCCTGTGGAAAAAATATCATCTCGGGTTTGTCAGTGTACACTTCTAGTTACTTTAATATATTGTAGAGGTTTCATTACGACTTTCATTGTTCTTGATTGATCCAAATGATCTTGAAAATCTATAATGCATGCATATGGGTACGTTGGTAATGGCTATTTTACAACTCGACATTTAGGTCATTTACGTTTTACCGCTAACTATTTACATTATACGACCACTATATACGTACTAGAAACGTTTGTACCTTTATAGTGTTTAAAACGATTTTCATCCAAAGTTATAAAATTTCACATTAAACCGGTATACCAAAATGCGTTCTTTTGTAAGTTAGTTGTCCCTAACTACTTATTTTTCCTTTCCGACTGCGTTTTCTTTTAAATTTTGCAAAAGTTTAACGGCAGTATGCAAATATCTCAAATCCTGAATTTGTATCTATTGTGAAATTACGAGTATATATAGGTGTCAGTCGAATCTGTTGTTGTACTCGCTTCGGCAGTACATATACTAAAATTGGAACGATACAGAGAAGATTAGCATGGCCCCTGCGCAAGGATGACACGCAAATTCGTGAAGCGTTCCATATTTTTCTTTGATCAAATATTTGTAATATACAAAGCACAGTAACATGTTTATTTTTTATATAAGTCATCAACATTCTAAACTACATGCGAATTAATACTATTGGACATGGTCAACCGTTGTACTATCTATATTCGTCCTGTGGAAAAAATATCATCTCGGGTTTGTCAGTGTACACTTCTAGTTACTTTAATATATTGTAGAGGTTTCATTACGATTTTCATTGTTCTTGATTGATCCAAATGATCTTGAAAATCTATAATGCATGCATATGGGTACGTTGGTAATGGCTATTTTACAACTCGACATTTAGGTCATTTACGTTTTACCGCTAACTATTTACATTATACGACCACTATATACGTACTAGAAACGTTTGTACCTTTATAGTGTTTAAAACGATTTTCATCCAAAGTTATAAAATTTCACATTAAACCGGTATACCAAAATGCGTTCTTTTGTAAGTTAGTTGTCCCTAACTACTTATTTTTCCTTTCCGACTGCGTTTTCTTTTAAATTTTGCAAAAGTTTAACGGCAGTATGCAAATATCTCAAATCCTGAATTTGTATCTATTGTGAAATTACGAGTATATATAGGTGTCAGTCGAATCTGTTGTTGTACTCGCTTCGGCAGTACATATACTAAAATTGGAACGATACAGAGAAGATTAGCATGGCCCCTGCGCAAGGATGACACGCAAATTCGTGAAGCGTTCCATATTTTTCTTTGATCAAATATTTGTAATATACAAAGCACAGTAACATGTTTATTTTTTATATAAGTCATCAACATTCTAAACTACATGCGAATTAATACTATTGGACATGGTCAACCGTTGTACTATCTATATTCGTCCTGTGGAAAAAATATCATCTCGGGTTTGTCAGTGTACACTTCTAGTTACTTTAATATATTGTAGAGGTTTCATTACGATTTTCATTGTTCTTGATTGATCCAAATGATCTTGAAAATCTATAATGCATGCATATGGGTACGTTGGTAATGGCTATTTTACAACTCGACATTTAGGTCATTTACGTTTTACCGCTAACTATTTACATTATACGACCACTATATACGTACTAGAAACGTTTGTACCTTTATAGTGTTTAAAACGATTTTCATCCAAAGTTATAAAATTTCACATTAAACCGGTATACCAAAATGCGTTCTTTTGTAAGTTAGTTGTCCCTAACTACTTATTTTTCCTTTCCGACTGCGTTTTCTTTTAAATTTTGCAAAAGTTTAACGGCAGTATGCAAATATCTCAAATCCTGAATTTGTATCTATTGTGAAATTACGAGTATATATAGGTGTCAGTCGAATCTGTTGTTGTACTCGCTTCGGCAGTACATATACTAAAATTGGAACGATACAGAGAAGATTAGCATGGCCCCTGCGCAAGGATGACACGCAAATTCGTGAAGCGTTCCATATTTTTCTTTGATCAAATATTTGTAATATACAAAGCACAGTAACATGTTTATTTTTTATATAAGTCATCAACATTCTAAACTACATGCGAATTAATACTATTGGACATGGTCAACCGTTGTACTATCTATATTCGTCCTGTGGAAAAAATATCATCTCGGGTTTGTCAGTGTACACTTCTAGTTACTTTAATATATTGTAGAGGTTTCATTACGATTTTCATTGTTCTTGATTGATCCAAATGATCTTGAAAATCTATAATGCATGCATATGGGTACGTTGGTAATGGCTATTTTACAACTCGACATTTAGGTCATTTACGTTTTACCGCTAACTATTTACATTATACGACCACTATATACGTACTAGAAACGTTTGTACCTTTATAGTGTTTAAAACGATTTTCATCCAAAGTTATAAAATTTCACATTAAACCGGTATACCAAAATGCGTTCTTTTGTAAGTTAGTTGTCCCTAACTACTTATTTTTCCTTTCCGACTGCGTTTTCTTTTAAATTTTGCAAAAGTTTAACGGCAGTATGCAAATATCTCAAATCCTGAATTTGTATCTATTGTGAAATTACGAGTATATATAGGTGTCAGTCGAATCTGTTGTTGTACTCGCTTCGGCAGTACATATACTAAAATTGGAACGATACAGAGAAGATTAGCATGGCCCCTGCGCAAGGATGACACGCAAATTCGTGAAGCGTTCCATATTTTTCTTTGATCAAATATTTGTAATATACAAAGCACAGTAACATGTTTATTTTTTATATAAGTCATCAACATTCTAAACTACATGCGAATTAATACTATTGGACATGGTCAACCGTTGTACTATCTATATTCGTCCTGTGGAAAAAATATCATCTCGGGTTTGTCAGTGTACACTTCTAGTTACTTTAATATATTGTAGAGGTTTCATTACGATTTTCATTGTTCTTGATTGATCCAAATGATCTTGAAAATCTATAATGCATGCATATGGGTACGTTGGTAATGGCTATTTTACAACTCGACATTTAGGTCATTTACGTTTTACCGCTAACTATTTACATTATACGACCACTATATACGTACTAGAAACGTTTGTACCTTTATAGTGTTTAAAACGATTTTCATCCAAAGTTATAAAATTTCACATTAAACCGGTATACCAAAATGCGTTCTTTTGTAAGTTAGTTGTCCCTAACTACTTATTTTTCCTTTCCGACTGCGTTTTCTTTTAAATTTTGCAAAAGTTTAACGGCAGTATGCAAATATCTCAAATCCTGAATTTGTATCTATTGTGAAATTACGAGTATATATAGGTGTCAGTCGAATCTGTTGTTGTACTCGCTTCGGCAGTACATATACTAAAATTGGAACGATACAGAGAAGATTAGCATGGCCCCTGCGCAAGGATGACACGCAAATTCGTGAAGCGTTCCATATTTTTCTTTGATCAAATATTTGTAATATACAAAGCACAGTAACATGTTTATTTTTTATATAAGTCATCAACATTCTAAACTACATGCGAATTAATACTATTGGACATGGTCAACCGTTGTACTATCTATATTCGTCCTGTGGAAAAAATATCATCTCGGGTTTGTCAGTGTACACTTCTAGTTACTTTAATATATTGTAGAGGTTTCATTACGATTTTCATTGTTCTTGATTGATCCAAATGATCTTGAAAATCTATAATGCATGCATATGGGTACGTTGGTAATGGCTATTTTACAACTCGACATTTAGGTCATTTACGTTTTACCGCTAACTATTTACATTATACGACCACTATATACGTACTAGAAACGTTTGTACCTTTATAGTGTTTAAAACGATTTTCATCCAAAGTAATAAAATTTCACATTAAACCGGTATACCAAAATGCGTTCTTTTGTAAGTTAGTTGTCCCTAACTACTTATTTTTCCTTTCCGACTGCGTTTTCTTTTAAATTTTGCAAAAGTTTAACGGCAGTATGCAAATATCTCAAATCCTGAATTTGTATCTATTGTGAAATTACGAGTATATATAGGTGTCAGTCGAATCTGTTGTTGTACTCGCTTCGGCAGTACATATACTAAAATTGGAACGATACAGAGAAGATTAGCATGGCCCCTGCGCAAGGATGACACGCAAATTCGTGAAGCGTTCCATATTTTTCTTTGATCAAATATTTGTAATATACAAAGCACAGTAACATGTTTATTTTTTATATAAGTCATCAACATTCTAAACTACATGCGAATTAATACTATTGGACATGGTCAACCGTTGTACTATCTATATTCGTCCTGTGGAAAAAATATCATCTCGGGTTTGTCAGTGTACACTTCTAGTTACTTTAATATATTGTAGAGGTTTCATTACGATTTTCATTGTTCTTGATTGATCCAAATGATCTTGAAAATCTATAATGCATGCATATGGGTACGTTGGTAATGGCTATTTTACAACTCGACATTTAGGTCATTTACGTTTTACCGCTAACTATTTACATTATACGACCACTATATACGTACTAGAAACGTTTGTACCTTTATAGTGTTTAAAACGATTTTCATCCAAAGTTATAAAATTTCACATTAAACCGGTATACCAAAATGCGTTCTTTTGTAAGTTAGTTGTCCCTAACTACTTATTTTTCCTTTCCGACTGCGTTTTCTTTTAAATTTTGCAAAAGTTTAACGGCAGTATGCAAATATCTCAAATCCTGAATTTGTATCTATTGTGAAATTACGAGTATATATAGGTGTCAGTCGAATCTGTTGTTGTACTCGCTTCGGCAGTACATATACTAAAATTGGAACGATACAGAGAAGATTAGCATGGCCCCTGCGCAAGGATGACACGCAAATTCGTGAAGCGTTCCATATTTTTCTTTGATCAAATATTTGTAATATACAAAGCACAGTAACATGTTTATTTTTTATATAAGTCATCAACATTCTAAACTACATGCGAATTAATACTATTGGACATGGTCAACCGTTGTACTATCCATATTCGTCCTGTGGAAAAAATATCATCTCGGGTTTGTCAGTGTACACTTCTAGTTACTTTAATATATTGTAGAGGTTTCATTACGATTTTCATTGTTCTTGATTGATCCAAATGATCTTGAAAATCTATAATGCATGCATATGGGTACGTTGGTAATGGCTATTTTACAACTCGACATTTAGGTCATTTACGTTTTACCGCTAACTATTTACATTATACGACCACTATATACGTACTAGAAACGTTTGTACCTTTATAGTGTTTAAAACGATTTTCATCCAAAGTTATAAAATTTCACATTAAACCGGTATACCAAAATGCGTTCTTTTGTAAGTTAGTTGTCCCTAACTACTTATTTTTCCTTTCCGACTGCGTTTTCTTTTAAATTTTGCAAAAGTTTAACGGCAGTATGCAAATATCTCAAATCCTGAATTTGTATCTATTGTGAAATTACGAGTATATATAGGTGTCAGTCGAATCTGTTGTTGTACTCGCTTCGGCAGTACATATACTAAAATTGGAACGATACAGAGAAGATTAGCATGGCCCCTGCGCAAGGATGACACGCAAATTCGTGAAGCGTTCCATATTTTTCTTTGATCAAATATTTGTAATATACAAAGCACAGTAACATGTTTATTTTTTATATAAGTCATCAACATTCTAAACTACATGCGAATTAATACTATTGGACATGGTCAACCGTTGTACTATCTATATTCGTCCTGTGGAAAAAATATCATCTCGGGTTTGTCAGTGTACACTTCTAGTTACTTTAATATATTGTAGAGGTTTCATTACGATTTTCATTGTTCTTGATTGATCCAAATGATCTTGAAAATCTATAATGCATGCATATGGGTACGTTGGTAATGGCTATTTTACAACTCGACATTTAGGTCATTTACGTTTTACCGCTAACTATTTACATTATACGACCACTATATACGTACTAGAAACGTTTGTACCTTTATAGTGTTTAAAACGATTTTCATCCAAAGTTATAAAATTTCACATTAAACCGGTATACCAAAATGCGTTCTTTTGTAAGTTAGTTGTCCCTAACTACTTATTTTTCCTTTCCGACTGCGTTTTCTTTTAAATTTTGCAAAAGTTTAACGGCAGTATGCAAATATCTCAAATCCTGAATTTGTATCTATTGTGAAATTACGAGTATATATAGGTGTCAGTCGAATCTGTTGTTGTACTCGCTTCGGCAGTACATATACTAAAATTGGAACGATACAGAGAAGATTAGCATGGCCCCTGCGCAAGGATGACACGCAAATTCGTGAAGCGTTCCATATTTTTCTTTGATCAAATATTTGTAATATACAAAGCACAGTAACATGTTTATTTTTTATATAAGTCATCAACATTCTAAACTACATGCGAATTAATACTATTGGACATGGTCAACCGTTGTACTATCTATATTCGTCCTGTGGAAAAAATATCATCTCGGGTTTGTCAGTGTACACTTCTAGTTACTTTAATATATTGTAGAGGTTTCATTACGATTTTCATTGTTCTTGATTGATCCAAATGATCTTGAAAATCTATAATGCATGCATATGGGTACGTTGGTAATGGCTATTTTACAACTCGACATTTAGGTCATTTACGTTTTACCGCTAACTATTTACATTATACGACCACTATATACGTACTAGAAACGTTTGTACCTTTATAGTGTTTAAAACGATTTTCATCCAAAGTTATAAAATTTCACATTAAACCGGTATACCAAAATGCGTTCTTTTGTAAGTTAGTTGTCCCTAACTACTTATTTTTCCTTTCCGACTGCGTTTTCTTTTAAATTTTGCAAAAGTTTAACGGCAGTATGCAAATATCTCAAATCCTGAATTTGTATCTATTGTGAAATTACGAGTATATATAGGTGTCAGTCGAATCTGTTGTTGTACTCGCTTCGGCAGTACAAATACTAAAATTGGAACGATACAGAGAAGATTAGCATGGCCCCTGCGCAAGGATGACACGCAAATTCGTGAAGCGTTCCATATTTTTCTTTGATCAAATATTTGTAATATACAAAGCACAGTAACATGTTTATTTTTTATATAAGTCATCAACATTCTAAACTACATGCGAATTAATACTATTGGACATGGTCAACCGTTGTACTATCTATATTCGTCCTGTGGAAAAAATATCATCTCGGGTTTGTCAGTGTACACTTCTAGTTACTTTAATATATTGTAGAGGTTTCATTACGATTTTCATTGTTCTTGATTGATCCAAATGATCTTGAAAATCTATAATGCATGCATATGGGTACGTTGGTAATGGCTATTTTACAACTCGACATTTAGGTCATTTACGTTTTACCGCTAACTATTTACATTATACGACCACTATATACGTACTAGAAACGTTTGTACCTTTATAGTGTTTAAAACGATTTTCATCCAAAGTTATAAAATTTCACATTAAACCGGTATACCAAAATGCGTTCTTTTGTAAGTTAGTTGTCCCTAACTACTTATTTTTCCTTTCCGACTGCGTTTTCTTTTAAATTTTGCAAAAGTTTAACGGCAGTATGCAAATATCTCAAATCCTGAATTTGTATCTATTGTGAAATTACGAGTATATATAGGTGTCAGTCGAATCTGTTGTTGTACTCGCTTCGGCAGTACAAATACTAAAATTGGAACGATACAGAGAAGATTAGCATGGCCCCTGCGCAAGGATGACACGCAAATTCGTGAAGCGTTCCATATTTTTCTTTGATCAAATATTTGTAATATACAAAGCACAGTAACATGTTTATTTTTTATATAAGTCATCAACATTCTAAACTACATGCGAATTAATACTATTGGACATGGTCAACCGTTGTACTATCTATATTCGTCCTGTGGAAAAAATATCATCTCGGGTTTGTCAGTGTACACTTCTAGTTACTTTAATATATTGTAGAGGTTTCATTACGATTTTCATTGTTCTTGATTGATCCAAATGATCTTGAAAATCTATAATGCATGCATATGGGTACGTTGGTAATGGCTATTTTACAACTCGACATTTAGGTCATTTACGTTTTACCGCTAACTATTTACATTATACGACCACTATATACGTACTAGAAACGTTTGTACCTTTATAGTGTTTAAAACGATTTTCATCCAAAGTTATAAAATTTCACATTAAACCGGTATACCAAAATGCGTTCTTTTGTAAGTTAGTTGTCCCTAACTACTTATTTTTCCTTTCCGACTGCGTTTTCTTTTAAATTTTGCAAAAGTTTAACGGCAGTATGCAAATATCTCAAATCCTGAATTTGTATCTATTGTGAAATTACGAGTATATATAGGTGTCAGTCGAATCTGTTGTTGTACTCGCTTCGGCAGTACATATACTAAAATTGGAACGATACAGAGAAGATTAGCATGGCCCCTGCGCAAGGATGACACGCAAATTCGTGAAGCGTTCCATATTTTTCTTTGATCAAATATTTGTAATATACAAAGCACAGTAACATGTTTATTTTTTATATAAGTCATCAACATTCTAAACTACATGCGAATTAATACTATTGGACATGGTCAACCGTTGTACTATCTATATTCGTCCTGTGGAAAAAATATCATCTCGGGTTTGTCAGTGTACACTTCTAGTTACTTTAATATATTGTAGAGGTTTCATTACGATTTTCATTGTTCTTGATTGATCCAAATGATCTTGAAAATCTATAATGCATGCATATGGGTACGTTGGTAATGGCTATTTTACAACTCGACATTTAGGTCATTTACGTTTTACCGCTAACTATTTACATTATACGACCACTATATACGTACTAGAAACGTTTGTACCTTTATAGTGTTTAAAACGATTTTCATCCAAAGTTATAAAATTTCACATTAAACCGGTATACCAAAATGCGTTCTTTTGTAAGTTAGTTGTCCCTAACTACTTATTTTTCCTTTCCGACTGCGTTTTCTTTTAAATTTTGCAAAAGTTTAACGGCAGTATGCAAATATCTCAAATCCTGAATTTGTATCTATTGTGAAATTACGAGTATATATAGGTGTCAGTCGAATCTGTTGTTGTACTCGCTTCGGCAGTACATATACTAAAATTGGAACGATACAGAGAAGATTAGCATGGCCCCTGCGCAAGGATGACACGCAAATTCGTGAAGCGTTCCATATTTTTCTTTGATCAAATATTTGTAATATACAAAGCACAGTAACATGTTTATTTTTTATATAAGTCATCAACATTCTAAACTACATGCGAATTAATACTATTGGACATGGTCAACCGTTGTACTATCTATATTCGTCCTGTGGAAAAAATATCATCTCGGGTTTGTCAGTGTACACTTCTAGTTACTTTAATATATTGTAGAGGTTTCATTACGATTTTCATTGTTCTTGATTGATCCAAATGATCTTGAAAATCTATAATGCATGCATATGGGTACGTTGGTAATGGCTATTTTACAACTCGACATTTAGGTCATTTACGTTTTACCGCTAACTATTTACATTATACGACCACTATATACGTACTAGAAACGTTTGTACCTTTATAGTGTTTAAAACGATTTTCATCCAAAGTTATAAAATTTCACATTAAACCGGTATACCAAAATGCGTTCTTTTGTAAGTTAGTTGTCCCTAACTACTTATTTTTCCTTTCCGACTGCGTTTTCTTTTAAATTTTGCAAAAGTTTAACGGCAGTATGCAAATATCTCAAATCCTGAATTTGTATCTATTGTGAAATTACGAGTATATATAGGTGTCAGTCGAATCTGTTGTTGTACTCGCTTCGGCAGTACATATACTAAAATTGGAACGATACAGAGAAGATTAGCATGGCCCCTGCGCAAGGATGACACGCAAATTCGTGAAGCGTTCCATATTTTTCTTTGATCAAATATTTGTAATATACAAAGCACAGTAACATGTTTATTTTTTATATAAGTCATCAACATTCTAAACTACATGCGAATTAATACTATTGGACATGGTCAACCGTTGTACTATCTATATTCGTCCTGTGGAAAAAATATCATCTCGGGTTTGTCAGTGTACACTTCTAGTTACTTTAATATATTGTAGAGGTTTCATTACGATTTTCATTGTTCTTGATTGATCCAAATGATCTTGAAAATCTATAATGCATGCATATGGGTACGTTGGTAATGGCTATTTTACAACTCGACATTTAGGTCATTTACGTTTTACCGCTAACTATTTACATTATACGACCACTATATACGTACTAGAAACGTTTGTACCTTTATAGTGTTTAAAACGATTTTCATCCAAAGTTATAAAATTTCACATTAAACCGGTATACCAAAATGCGTTCTTTTGTAAGTTAGTTGTCCCTAACTACTTATTTTTCCTTTCCGACTGCGTTTTCTTTTAAATTTTGCAAAAGTTTAACGGCAGTATGCAAATATCTCAAATCCTGAATTTGTATCTATTGTGAAATTACGAGTATATATAGGTGTCAGTCGAATCTGTTGTTGTACTCGCTTCGGCAGTACATATACTAAAATTGGAACGATACAGAGAAGATTAGCATGGCCCCTGCGCAAGGATGACACGCAAATTCGTGAAGCGTTCCATATTTTTCTTTGATCAAATATTTGTAATATACAAAGCACAGTAACATGTTTATTTTTTATATAAGTCATCAACATTCTAAACTACATGCGAATTAATACTATTGGACATGGTCAACCGTTGTACTATCTATATTCGTCCTGTGGAAAAAATATCATCTCGGGTTTGTCAGTGTACACTTCTAGTTACTTTAATATATTGTAGAGGTTTCATTACGATTTTCATTGTTCTTGATTGATCCAAATGATCTTGAAAATCTATAATGCATGCATATGGGTACGTTGGTAATGGCTATTTTACAACTCGACATTTAGGTCATTTACGTTTTACCGCTAACTATTTACATTATACGACCACTATATACGTACTAGAAACGTTTGTACCTTTATAGTGTTTAAAACGATTTTCATCCAAAGTTATAAAATTTCACATTAAACCGGTATACCAAAATGCGTTCTTTTGTAAGTTAGTTGTCCCTAACTACTTATTTTTCCTTTCCGACTGCGTTTTCTTTTAAATTTTGCAAAAGTTTAACGGCAGTATGCAAATATCTCAAATCCTGAATTTGTATCTATTGTGAAATTACGAGTATATATAGGTGTCAGTCGAATCTGTTGTTGTACTCGCTTCGGCAGTACATATACTAAAATTGGAACGATACAGAGAAGATTAGCATGGCCCCTGCGCAAGGATGACACGCAAATTCGTGAAGCGTTCCATATTTTTCTTTGATCAAATATTTGTAATATACAAAGCACAGTAACATGTTTATTTTTTATATAAGTCATCAACATTCTAAACTACATGCGAATTAATACTATTGGACATGGTCAACCGTTGTACTATCTATATTCGTCCTGTGGAAAAAATATCATCTCGGGTTTGTCAGTGTACACTTCTAGTTACTTTAATATATTGTAGAGGTTTCATTACGATTTTCATTGTTCTTGATTGATCCAAATGATCTTGAAAATCTATAATGCATGCATATGGGTACGTTGGTAATGGCTATTTTACAACTCGACATTTAGGTCATTTACGTTTTACCGCTAACTATTTACATTATACGACCACTATATACGTACTAGAAACGTTTGTACCTTTATAGTGTTTAAAACGATTTTCATCCAAAGTTATAAAATTTCACATTAAACCGGTATACCAAAATGCGTTCTTTTGTAAGTTAGTTGTCCCTAACTACTTATTTTTCCTTTCCGACTGCGTTTTCTTTTAAATTTTGCAAAAGTTTAACGGCAGTATGCAAATATCTCAAATCCTGAATTTGTATCTATTGTGAAATTACGAGTATATATAGGTGTCAGTCGAATCTGTTGTTGTACTCGCTTCGGCAGTACATATACTAAAATTGGAACGATACAGAGAAGATTAGCATGGCCCCTGCGCAAGGATGACACGCAAATTCGTGAAGCGTTCCATATTTTTCTTTGATCAAATATTTGTAATATACAAAGCACAGTAACATGTTTATTTTTTATATAAGTCATCAACATTCTAAACTACATGCGAATTAATACTATTGGACATGGTCAACCGTTGTACTATCTATATTCGTCCTGTGGAAAAAATATCATCTCGGGTTTGTCAGTGTACACTTCTAGTTACTTTAATATATTGTAGAGGTTTCATTACGATTTTCATTGTTCTTGATTGATCCAAATGATCTTGAAAATCTATAATGCATGCATATGGGTACGTTGGTAATGGCTATTTTACAACTCGACATTTAGGTCATTTACGTTTTACCGCTAACTATTTACATTATACGACCACTATATACGTACTAGAAACGTTTGTACCTTTATAGTGTTTAAAACGATTTTCATCCAAAGTTATAAAATTTCACATTAAACCGGTATACCAAAATGCGTTCTTTTGTAAGTTAGTTGTCCCTAACTACTTATTTTTCCTTTCCGACTGCGTTTTCTTTTAAATTTTGCAAAAGTTTAACGGCAGTATGCAAATATCTCAAATCCTGAATTTGTATCTATTGTGAAATTACGAGTATATATAGGTGTCAGTCGAATCTGTTGTTGTACTCGCTTCGGCAGTACATATACTAAAATTGGAACGATACAGAGAAGATTAGCATGGCCCCTGCGCAAGGATGACACGCAAATTCGTGAAGCGTTCCATATTTTTCTTTGATCAAATATTTGTAATATACAAAGCACAGTAACATGTTTATTTTTTATATAAGTCATCAACATTCTAAACTACATGCGAATTAATACTATTGGACATGGTCAACCGTTGTACTATCTATATTCGTCCTGTGGAAAAAATATCATCTCGGGTTTGTCAGTGTACACTTCTAGTTACTTTAATATATTGTAGAGGTTTCATTACGATTTTCATTGTTCTTGATTGATCCAAATGATCTTGAAAATCTATAATGCATGCATATGGGTACGTTGGTAATGGCTATTTTACAACTCGACATTTAGGTCATTTACGTTTTACCGCTAACTATTTACATTATACGACCACTATATACGTACTAGAAACGTTTGTACCTTTATAGTGTTTAAAACGATTTTCATCCAAAGTTATAAAATTTCACATTAAACCGGTATACCAAAATGCGTTCTTTTGTAAGTTAGTTGTCCCTAACTACTTATTTTTCCTTTCCGACTGCGTTTTCTTTTAAATTTTGCAAAAGTTTAACGGCAGTATGCAAATATCTCAAATCCTGAATTTGTATCTATTGTGAAATTACGAGTATATATAGGTGTCAGTCGAATCTGTTGTTGTACTCGCTTCGGCAGTACATATACTAAAATTGGAACGATACAGAGAAGATTAGCATGGCCCCTGCGCAAGGATGACACGCAAATTCGTGAAGCGTTCCATATTTTTCTTTGATCAAATATTTGTAATATACAAAGCACAGTAACATGTTTATTTTTTATATAAGTCATCAACATTCTAAACTACATGCGAATTAATACTATTGGACATGGTCAACCGTTGTACTATCTATATTCGTCCTGTGGAAAAAATATCATCTCGGGTTTGTCAGTGTACACTTCTAGTTACTTTAATATATTGTAGAGGTTTCATTACGATTTTCATTGTTCTTGATTGATCCAAATGATCTTGAAAATCTATAATGCATGCATATGGGTACGTTGGTAATGGCTATTTTACAACTCGACATTTAGGTCATTTACGTTTTACCGCTAACTATTTACATTATACGACCACTATATACGTACTAGAAACGTTTGTACCTTTATAGTGTTTAAAACGATTTTCATCCAAAGTTATAAAATTTCACATTAAACCGGTATACCAAAATGCGTTCTTTTGTAAGTTAGTTGTCCCTAACTACTTATTTTTCCTTTCCGACTGCGTTTTCTTTTAAATTTTGCAAAAGTTTAACGGCAGTATGCAAATATCTCAAATCCTGAATTTGTATCTATTGTGAAATTACGAGTATATATAGGTGTCAGTCGAATCTGTTGTTGTACTCGCTTCGGCAGTACATATACTAAAATTGGAACGATACAGAGAAGATTAGCATGGCCCCTGCGCAAGGATGACACGCAAATTCGTGAAGCGTTCCATATTTTTCTTTGATCAAATATTTGTAATATACAAAGCACAGTAACATGTTTATTTTTTATATAAGTCATCAACATTCTAAACTACATGCGAATTAATACTATTGGACATGGTCAACCGTTGTACTATCTATATTCGTCCTGTGGAAAAAATATCATCTCGGGTTTGTCAGTGTACACTTCTAGTTACTTTAATATATTGTAGAGGTTTCATTACGATTTTCATTGTTCTTGATTGATCCAAATGATCTTGAAAATCTATAATGCATGCATATGGGTACGTTGGTAATGGCTATTTTACAACTCGACATTTAGGTCATTTACGTTTTACCGCTAACTATTTACATTATACGACCACTATATACGTACTAGAAACGTTTGTACCTTTATAGTGTTTAAAACGATTTTCATCCAAAGTTATAAAATTTCACATTAAACCGGTATACCAAAATGCGTTCTTTTGTAAGTTAGTTGTCCCTAACTACTTATTTTTCCTTTCCGACTGCGTTTTCTTTTAAATTTTGCAAAAGTTTAACGGCAGTATGCAAATATCTCAAATCCTGAATTTGTATCTATTGTGAAATTACGAGTATATATAGGTGTCAGTCGAATCTGTTGTTGTACTCGCTTCGGCAGTACATATACTAAAATTGGAACGATACAGAGAAGATTAGCATGGCCCCTGCGCAAGGATGACACGCAAATTCGTGAAGCGTTCCATATTTTTCTTTGATCAAATATTTGTAATATACAAAGCACAGTAACATGTTTATTTTTTATATAAGTCATCAACATTCTAAACTACATGCGAATTAATACTATTGGACATGGTCAACCGTTGTACTATCTATATTCGTCCTGTGGAAAAAATATCATCTCGGGTTTGTCAGTGTACACTTCTAGTTACTTTAATATATTGTAGAGGTTTCATTACGATTTTCATTGTTCTTGATTGATCCAAATGATCTTGAAAATCTATAATGCATGCATATGGGTACGTTGGTAATGGCTATTTTACAACTCGACATTTAGGTCATTTACGTTTTACCGCTAACTATTTACATTATACGACCACTATATACGTACTAGAAACGTTTGTACCTTTATAGTGTTTAAAACGATTTTCATCCAAAGTTATAAAATTTCACATTAAACCGGTATACCAAAATGCGTTCTTTTGTAAGTTAGTTGTCCCTAACTACTTATTTTTCCTTTCCGACTGCGTTTTCTTTTAAATTTTGCAAAAGTTTAACGGCAGTATGCAAATATCTCAAATCCTGAATTTGTATCTATTGTGAAATTACGAGTATATATAGGTGTCAGTCGAATCTGTTGTTGTACTCGCTTCGGCAGTACATATACTAAAATTGGAACGATACAGAGAAGATTAGCATGGCCCCTGCGCAAGGATGACACGCAAATTCGTGAAGCGTTCCATATTTTTCTTTGATCAAATATTTGTAATATACAAAGCACAGTAACATGTTTATTTTTTATATAAGTCATCAACATTCTAAACTACATGCGAATTAATACTATTGGACATGGTCAACCGTTGTACTATCTATATTCGTCCTGTGGAAAAAATATCATCTCGGGTTTGTCAGTGTACACTTCTAGTTACTTTAATATATTGTAGAGGTTTCATTACGATTTTCATTGTTCTTGATTGATCCAAATGATCTTGAAAATCTATAATGCATGCATATGGGTACGTTGGTAATGGCTATTTTACAACTCGACATTTAGGTCATTTACGTTTTACCGCTAACTATTTACATTATACGACCACTATATACGTACTAGAAACGTTTGTACCTTTATAGTGTTTAAAACGATTTTCATCCAAAGTTATAAAATTTCACATTAAACCGGTATACCAAAATGCGTTCTTTTGTAAGTTAGTTGTCCCTAACTACTTATTTTTCCTTTCCGACTGCGTTTTCTTTTAAATTTTGCAAAAGTTTAACGGCAGTATGCAAATATCTCAAATCCTGAATTTGTATCTATTGTGAAATTACGAGTATATATAGGTGTCAGTCGAATCTGTTGTTGTACTCGCTTCGGCAGTACATATACTAAAATTGGAACGATACAGAGAAGATTAGCATGGCCCCTGCGCAAGGATGACACGCAAATTCGTGAAGCGTTCCATATTTTTCTTTGATCAAATATTTGTAATATACAAAGCACAGTAACATGTTTATTTTTTATATAAGTCATCAACATTCTAAACTACATGCGAATTAATACTATTGGACATGGTCAACCGTTGTACTATCTATATTCGTCCTGTGGAAAAAATATCATCTCGGGTTTGTCAGTGTACACTTCTAGTTACTTTAATATATTGTAGAGGTTTCATTACGATTTTCATTGTTCTTGATTGATCCAAATGATCTTGAAAATCTATAATGCATGCATATGGGTACGTTGGTAATGGCTATTTTACAACTCGACATTTAGGTCATTTACGTTTTACCGCTAACTATTTACATTATACGACCACTATATACGTACTAGAAACGTTTGTACCTTTATAGTGTTTAAAACGATTTTCATCCAAAGTTATAAAATTTCACATTAAACCGGTATACCAAAATGCGTTCTTTTGTAAGTTAGTTGTCCCCAACTACTTATTTTTCCTTTCCGACTGCGTTTTCTTTTAAATTTTGCAAAAGTTTAACGGCAGTATGCAAATATCTCAAATCCTGAATTTGTATCTATTGTGAAATTACGAGTATATATAGGTGTCAGTCGAATCTGTTGTTGTACTCGCTTCGGCAGTACATATACTAAAATTGGAACGATACAGAGAAGATTAGCATGGCCCCTGCGCAAGGATGACACGCAAATTCGTGAAGCGTTCCATATTTTTCTTTGATCAAATATTTGTAATATACAAGGCACAGTAACATGTTTATTTTTTATATAAGTCATCAACATTCTAAACTACATGCGAATTAATACTATTGGACATGGTCAACCGTTGTACTATCTATATTCGTCCTGTGGAAAAAATATCATCTCGGGTTTGTCAGTGTACACTTCTAGTTACTTTAATATATTGTAGAGGTTTCATTACGATTTTCATTGTTCTTGATTGATCCAAATGATCTTGAAAATCTATAATGCATGCATATGGGTACGTTGGTAATGGCTATTTTACAACTCGACATTTAGGTCATTTACGTTTTACCGCTAACTATTTACATTATACGACCACTATATACGTACTAGAAACGTTTGTACCTTTATAGTGTTTAAAACGATTTTCATCCAAAGTTATAAAATTTCACATTAAACCGGTATACCAAAATGCGTTCTTTTGTAAGTTAGTTGTCCCTAACTACTTATTTTTCCTTTCCGACTGCGTTTTCTTTTAAATTTTGCAAAAGTTTAACGGCAGTATGCAAATATCTCAAATCCTGAATTTGTATCTATTGTGAAATTACGAGTATATATAGGTGTCAGTCGAATCTGTTGTTGTACTCGCTTCGGCAGTACATATACTAAAATTGGAACGATACAGAGAAGATTAGCATGGCCCCTGCGCAAGGATGACACGCAAATTCGTGAAGCGTTCCATATTTTTCTTTGATCAAATATTTGTAATATACAAGGCACAGTAACATGTTTATTTTTTATATAAGTCATCAACATTCTAAACTACATGCGAATTAATACTATTGGACATGGTCAACCGTTGTACTATCTATATTCGTCCTGTGGAAAAAATATCATCTCGGGTTTGTCAGTGTACACTTCTAGTTACTTTAATATATTGTAGAGGTTTCATTACGATTTTCATTGTTCTTGATTGATCCAAATGATCTTGAAAATCTATAATGCATGCATATGGGTACGTTGGTAATGGCTATTTTACAACTCGACATTTAGGTCATTTACGTTTTACCGCTAACTATTTACATTATACGACCACTATATACGTACTAGAAACGTTTGTACCTTTATAGTGTTTAAAACGATTTTCATCCAAAGTTATAAAATTTCACATTAAACCGGTATACCAAAATGCGTTCTTTTGTAAGTTAGTTGTCCCTAACTACTTATTTTTCCTTTCCGACTGCGTTTTCTTTTAAATTTTGCAAAAGTTTAACGGCAGTATGCAAATATCTCAAATCCTGAATTTGTATCTATTGTGAAATTACGAGTATATATAGGTGTCAGTCGAATCTGTTGTTGTACTCGCTTCGGCAGTACATATACTAAAATTGGAACGATACAGAGAAGATTAGCATGGCCCCTGCGCAAGGATGACACGCAAATTCGTGAAGCGTTCCATATTTTTCTTTGATCAAATATTTGTAATATACAAGGCACAGTAACATGTTTATTTTTTATATAAGTCATCAACATTCTAAACTACATGCGAATTAATACTATTGGACATGGTCAACCGTTGTACTATCTATATTCGTCCTGTGGAAAAAATATCATCTCGGGTTTGTCAGTGTACACTTCTAGTTACTTTAATATATTGTAGAGGTTTCATTACGATTTTCATTGTTCTTGATTGATCCAAATGATCTTGAAAATCTATAATGCATGCATATGGGTACGTTGGTAATGGCTATTTTACAACTCGACATTTAGGTCATTTACGTTTTACCGCTAACTATTTACATTATACGACCACTATATACGTACTAGAAACGTTTGTACCTTTATAGTGTTTAAAACGATTTTCATCCAAAGTTATAAAATTTCACATTAAACCGGTATACCAAAATGCGTTCTTTTGTAAGTTAGTTGTCCCTAACTACTTATTTTTCCTTTCCGACTGCGTTTTCTTTTAAATTTTGCAAAAGTTTAACGGCAGTATGCAAATATCTCAAATCCTGAATTTGTATCTATTGTGAAATTACGAGTATATATAGGTGTCAGTCGAATCTGTTGTTGTACTCGCTTCGGCAGTACATATACTAAAATTGGAACGATACAGAGAAGATTAGCATGGCCCCTGCGCAAGGATGACACGCAAATTCGTGAAGCGTTCCATATTTTTCTTTGATCAAATATTTGTAATATACAAGGCACAGTAACATGTTTATTTTTTATATAAGTCATCAACATTCTAAACTACATGCGAATTAATACTATTGGACATGGTCAACCGTTGTACTATCTATATTCGTCCTGTGGAAAAAATATCATCTCGGGTTTGTCAGTGTACACTTCTAGTTACTTTAATATATTGTAGAGGTTTCATTACGATTTTCATTGTTCTTGATTGATCCAAATGATCTTGAAAATCTATAATGCATGCATATGGGTACGTTGGTAATGGCTATTTTACAACTCGACATTTAGGTCATTTACGTTTTACCGCTAACTATTTACATTATACGACCACTATATACGTACTAGAAACGTTTGTACCTTTATAGTGTTTAAAACGATTTTCATCCAAAGTTATAAAATTTCACATTAAACCGGTATACCAAAATGCGTTCTTTTGTAAGTTAGTTGTCCCTAACTACTTATTTTTCCTTTCCGACTGCGTTTTCTTTTAAATTTTGCAAAAGTTTAACGGCAGTATGCAAATATCTCAAATCCTGAATTTGTATCTATTGTGAAATTACGAGTATATATAGGTGTCAGTCGAATCTGTTGTTGTACTCGCTTCGGCAGTACATATACTAAAATTGGAACGATACAGAGAAGATTAGTATGGCCCCTGCGCAAGGATGACACGCAAATTCGTGAAGCGTTCCATATTTTTCTTTGATCAAATATTTGTAATATACAAAGCACAGTAACATGTTTATTTTTTATATAAGTCATCAACATTCTAAACTACATGCGAATTAATACTATTGGACATGGTCAACCGTTGTACTATCTATATTCGTCCTGTGGAAAAAATATCATCTCGGGTTTGTCAGTGTACACTTCTAGTTACTTTAATATATTGTAGAGGTTTCATTACGATTTTCATTGTTCTTGATTGATCCAAATGATCTTGAAAATCTATAATGCATGCATATGGGTACGTTGGTAATGGCTATTTTACAACTCGACATTTAGGTCATTTACGTTTTACCGCTAACTATTTACATTATACGACCACTATATACGTACTAGAAACGTTTGTACCTTTATAGTGTTTAAAACGATTTTCATCCAAAGTTATAAAATTTCACATTAAACCGGTATACCAAAATGCGTTCTTTTGTAAGTTAGTTGTCCCTAACTACTTATTTTTCCTTTCCGACTGCGTTTTCTTTTAAATTTTGCAAAAGTTTAACGGCAGTATGCAAATATCTCAAATCCTGAATTTGTATCTATTGTGAAATTACGAGTATATATAGGTGTCAGTCGAATCTGTTGTTGTACTCGCTTCGGCAGTACATATACTAAAATTGGAACGATACAGAGAAGATTAGCATGGCCCCTGCGCAAGGATGACACGCAAATTCGTGAAGCGTTCCATATTTTTCTTTGATCAAATATTTGTAATATACAAGGCACAGTAACATGTTTATTTTTTATATAAGTCATCAACATTCTAAACTACATGCGAATTAATACTATTGGACATGGTCAACCGTTGTACTATCTATATTCGTCCTGTGGAAAAAATATCATCTCGGGTTTGTCAGTGTACACTTCTAGTTACTTTAATATATTGTAGAGGTTTCATTACGATTTTCATTGTTCTTGATTGATCCAAATGATCTTGAAAATCTATAATGCATGCATATGGGTACGTTGGTAATGGCTATTTTACAACTCGACATTTAGGTCATTTACGTTTTACCGCTAACTATTTACATTATACGACCACTATATACGTACTAGAAACGTTTGTACCTTTATAGTGTTTAAAACGATTTTCATCCAAAGTTATAAAATTTCACATTAAACCGGTATACCAAAATGCGTTCTTTTGTAAGTTAGTTGTCCCTAACTACTTATTTTTCCTTTCCGACTGCGTTTTCTTTTAAATTTTGCAAAAGTTTAACGGCAGTATGCAAATATCTCAAATCCTGAATTTGTATCTATTGTGAAATTACGAGTATATATAGGTGTCAGTCGAATCTGTTGTTGTACTCGCTTCGGCAGTACATATACTAAAATTGGAACGATACAGAGAAGATTAGCATGGCCCCTGCGCAAGGATGACACGCAAATTCGTGAAGCGTTCCATATTTTTCTTTGATCAAATATTTGTAATATACAAGGCACAGTAACATGTTTATTTTTTATATAAGTCATCAACATTCTAAACTACATGCGAATTAATACTATTGGACATGGTCAACCGTTGTACTATCTATATTCGTCCTGTGGAAAAAATATCATCTCGGGTTTGTCAGTGTACACTTCTAGTTACTTTAATATATTGTAGAGGTTTCATTACGATTTTCATTGTTCTTGATTGATCCAAATGATCTTGAAAATCTATAATGCATGCATATGGGTACGTTGGTAATGGCTATTTTACAACTCGACATTTAGGTCATTTACGTTTTACCGCTAACTATTTACATTATACGACCACTATATACGTACTAGAAACGTTTGTACCTTTATAGTGTTTAAAACGATTTTCATCCAAAGTTATAAAATTTCACATTAAACCGGTATACCAAAATGCGTTCTTTTGTAAGTTAGTTGTCCCTAACTACTTATTTTTCCTTTCCGACTGCGTTTTCTTTTAAATTTTGCAAAAGTTTAACGGCAGTATGCAAATATCTCAAATCCTGAATTTGTATCTATTGTGAAATTACGAGTATATATAGGTGTCAGTCGAATCTGTTGTTGTACTCGCTTCGGCAGTACATATACTAAAATTGGAACGATACAGAGAAGATTAGCATGGCCCCTGCGCAAGGATGACACGCAAATTCGTGAAGCGTTCCATATTTTTCTTTGATCAAATATTTGTAATATACAAAGCACAGTAACATGTTTATTTTTTATATAAGTCATCAACATTCTAAACTACATGCGAATTAATACTATTGGACATGGTCAACCGTTGTACTATCTATATTCGTCCTGTGGAAAAAATATCATCTCGGGTTTGTCAGTGTACACTTCTAGTTACTTTAATATATTGTAGAGGTTTCATTACGATTTTCATTGTTCTTGATTGATCCAAATGATCTTGAAAATCTATAATGCATGCATATGGGTACGTTGGTAATGGCTATTTTACAACTCGACATTTAGGTCATTTACGTTTTACCGCTAACTATTTACATTATACGACCACTATATACGTACTAGAAACGTTTGTACCTTTATAGTGTTTAAAACGATTTTCATCCAAAGTTATAAAATTTCACATTAAACCGGTATACCAAAATGCGTTCTTTTGTAAGTTAGTTGTCCCTAACTACTTATTTTTCCTTTCCGACTGCGTTTTCTTTTAAATTTTGCAAAAGTTTAACGGCAGTA
Organism: Mytilus galloprovincialis; assembly: GCF_965363235.1. Classification (NCBI taxonomy): domain Eukaryota; kingdom Metazoa; phylum Mollusca; class Bivalvia; order Mytilida; family Mytilidae; genus Mytilus; species Mytilus galloprovincialis. The sequence continues at coordinate 45,122,055 of NC_134847.1, forward strand.
TGCAAATATCTCAAATCCTGAATTTGTATCTATTGTGAAATTACGAGTATATATAGGTGTCAGTCGAATCTGTTGTTGTACTCGCTTCGGCAGTACATATACTAAAATTGGAACGATACAGAGAAGATTAGCATGGCCCCTGCGCAAGGATGACACGCAAATTCGTGAAGCGTTCCATATTTTTCTTTGATCAAATATTTGTAATATACAAAGCACAGTAACATGTTTATTTTTTATATAAGTCATCAACATTCTAAACTACATGCGAATTAATACTATTGGACATGGTCAACCGTTGTACTATCTATATTCGTCCTGTGGAAAAAATATCATCTCGGGTTTGTCAGTGTACACTTCTAGTTACTTTAATATATTGTAGAGGTTTCATTACGATTTTCATTGTTCTTGATTGATCCAAATGATCTTGAAAATCTATAATGCATGCATATGGGTACGTTGGTAATGGCTATTTTACAACTCGACATTTAGGTCATTTACGTTTTACCGCTAACTATTTACATTATACGACCACTATATACGTACTAGAAACGTTTGTACCTTTATAGTGTTTAAAACGATTTTCATCCAAAGTTATAAAATTTCACATTAAACCGGTATACCAAAATGCGTTCTTTTGTAAGTTAGTTGTCCCTAACTACTTATTTTTCCTTTCCGACTGCGTTTTCTTTTAAATTTTGCAAAAGTTTAACGGCAGTATGCAAATATCTCAAATCCTGAATTTGTATCTATTGTGAAATTACGAGTATATATAGGTGTCAGTCGAATCTGTTGTTGTACTCGCTTCGGCAGTACATATACTAAAATTGGAACGATACAGAGAAGATTAGCATGGCCCCTGCGCAAGGATGACACGCAAATTCGTGAAGCGTTCCATATTTTTCTTTGATCAAATATTTGTAATATACAAAGCACAGTAACATGTTTATTTTTTATATAAGTCATCAACATTCTAAACTACATGCGAATTAATACTATTGGACATGGTCAACCGTTGTACTATCTATATTCGTCCTGTGGAAAAAATATCATCTCGGGTTTGTCAGTGTACACTTCTAGTTACTTTAATATATTGTAGAGGTTTCATTACGATTTTCATTGTTCTTGATTGATCCAAATGATCTTGAAAATCTATAATGCATGCATATGGGTACGTTGGTAATGGCTATTTTACAACTCGACATTTAGGTCATTTACGTTTTACCGCTAACTATTTACATTATACGACCACTATATACGTACTAGAAACGTTTGTACCTTTATAGTGTTTAAAACGATTTTCATCCAAAGTTATAAAATTTCACATTAAACCGGTATACCAAAATGCGTTCTTTTGTAAGTTAGTTGTCCCTAACTACTTATTTTTCCTTTCCGACTGCGTTTTCTTTTAAATTTTGCAAAAGTTTAACGGCAGTATGCAAATATCTCAAATCCTGAATTTGTATCTATTGTGAAATTACGAGTATATATAGGTGTCAGTCGAATCTGTTGTTGTACTCGCTTCGGCAGTACATATACTAAAATTGGAACGATATAGAGAAGATTAGCATGGCCCCTGCGCAAGGATGACACGCAAATTCGTGAAGCGTTCCATATTTTTCTTTGATCAAATATTTGTAATATACAAAGCACAGTAACATGTTTATTTTTTATATAAGTCATCAACATTCTAAACTACATGCGAATTAATACTATTGGACATGGTCAACCGTTGTACTATCTATATTCGTCCTGTGGAAAAAATATCATCTCGGGTTTGTCAGTGTACACTTCTAGTTACTTTAATATATTGTAGAGGTTTCATTACGATTTTCATTGTTCTTGATTGATCCAAATGATCTTGAAAATCTATAATGCATGCATATGGGTACGTTGGTAATGGCTATTTTACAACTCGACATTTAGGTCATTTACGTTTTACCGCTAACTATTTACATTATACGACCACTATATACGTACTAGAAACGTTTGTACCTTTATAGTGTTTAAAACGATTTTCATCCAAAGTTATAAAATTTCACATTAAACCGGTATACCAAAATGCGTTCTTTTGTAAGTTAGTTGTCCCTAACTACTTATTTTTCCTTTCCGACTGCGTTTTCTTTTAAATTTTGCAAAAGTTTAACGGCAGTATGCAAATATCTCAAATCCTGAATTTGTATCTATTGTGAAATTACGAGTATATATAGGTGTCAGTCGAATCTGTTGTTGTACTCGCTTCGGCAGTACATATACTAAAATTGGAACGATACAGAGAAGATTAGCATGGCCCCTGCGCAAGGATGACACGCAAATTCGTGAAGCGTTCCATATTTTTCTTTGATCAAATATTTGTAATATACAAAGCACAGTAACATGTTTATTTTTTATATAAGTCATCAACATTCTAAACTACATGCGAATTAATACTATTGGACATGGTCAACCGTTGTACTATCTATATTCGTCCTGTGGAAAAAATATCATCTCGGGTTTGTCAGTGTACACTTCTAGTTACTTTAATATATTGTAGAGGTTTCATTACGATTTTCGTTGTTCTTGATTGATCCAAATGATCTTGAAAATCTATAATGCATGCATATGGGTACGTTGGTAATGGCTATTTTACAACTCGACATTTAGGTCATTTACGTTTTACCGCTAACTATTTACATTATACGACCACTATATACGTACTAGAAACGTTTGTACCTTTATAGTGTTTAAAACGATTTTCATCCAAAGTTATAAAATTTCACATTAAACCGGTATACCAAAATGCGTTCTTTTGTAAGTTAGTTGTCCCTAACTACTGATTTTTCCTTTCCGACTGCGTTTTCTTTTAAATTTTGCAAAAGTTTAACGGCAGTATGCAAATATCTCAAATCCTGAATTTGTATCTATTGTGAAATTACGAGTATATATAGGTGTCAGTCGAATCTGTTGTTGTACTCGCTTCGGCAGTACATATACTAAAATTGGAACGATACAGAGAAGATTAGCATGGCCCCTGCGCAAGGATGACACGCAAATTCGTGAAGCGTTCCATATTTTTCTTTGATCAAATATTTGTAATATACAAAGCACAGTAACATGTTTATTTTTTATATAAGTCATCAACATTCTAAACTACATGCGAATTAATACTATTGGACATGGTCAACCGTTGTACTATCTATATTCGTCCTGTGGAAAAAATATCATCTCGGGTTTGTCAGTGTACACTTCTAGTTACTTTAATATATTGTAGAGGTTTCATTACGATTTTCATTGTTCTTGATTGATCCAAATGATCTTGAAAATCTATAATGCATGCATATGGGTACGTTGGTAATGGCTATTTTACAACTCGACATTTAGGTCATTTACGTTTTACCGCTAACTATTTACATTATACGACCACTATATACGTACTAGAAACGTTTGTACCTTTATAGTGTTTAAAACGATTTTCATCCAAAGTTATAAAATTTCACATTAAACCGGTATACCAAAATGCGTTCTTTTGTAAGTTAGTTGTCCCTAACTACTTATTTTTCCTTTCCGACTGCGTTTTCTTTTAAATTTTGCAAAAGTTTAACGGCAGTATGCAAATATCTCAAATCCTGAATTTGTATCTATTGTGAAATTACGAGTATATATAGGTGTCAGTCGAATCTGTTGTTGTACTCGCTTCGGCAGTACATATACTAACATTGGAACGATACAGAGAAGATTAGCATGGCCCCTGCGCAAGGATGACACGCAAATTCGTGAAGCGTTCCATATTTTTCTTTGATCAAATATTTGTAATATACAAAGCACAGTAACATGTTTATTTTTTATATAAGTCATCAACATTCTAAACTACATGCGAATTAATACTATTGGACATGGTCAACCGTTGTACTATCTATATTCGTCCTGTGGAAAAAATATCATCTCGGGTTTGTCAGTGTACACTTCTAGTTACTTTAATATATTGTAGAGGTTTCATTACGATTTTCATTGTTCTTGATTGATCCAAATGATCTTGAAAATCTATAATGCATGCATATGGGTACGTTGGTAATGGCTATTTTACAACTCGACATTTAGGTCATTTACGTTTTACCGCTAACTATTTACATTATACGACCACTATATACGTACTAGAAACGTTTGTACCTTTATAGTGTTTAAAACGATTTTCATCCAAAGTTATAAAATTTCACATTAAACCGGTATACCAAAATGCGTTCTTTTGTAAGTTAGTTGTCCCTAACTACTTATTTTTCCTTTCCGACTGCGTTTTCTTTTAAATTTTGCAAAAGTTTAACGGCAGTATGCAAATATCTCAAATCCTGAATTTGTATCTATTGTGAAATTACGAGTATATATAGGTGTCAGTCGAATCTGTTGTTGTACTCGCTTCGGCAGTACATATACTAAAATTGGAACGATACAGAGAAGATTAGCATGGCCCCTGCGCAAGGATGACACGCAAATTCGTGAAGCGTTCCATATTTTTCTTTGATCAAATATTTGTAATATACAAAGCACAGTAACATGTTTATTTTTTATATAAGTCATCAACATTCTAAACTACATGCGAATTAATACTATTGGACATGGTCAACCGTTGTACTATCTATATTCGTCCTGTGGAAAAAATATCATCTCGGGTTTGTCAGTGTACACTTCTAGTTACTTTAATATATTGTAGAGGTTTCATTACGATTTTCATTGTTCTTGATTGATCCAAATGATCTTGAAAATCTATAATGCATGCATATGGGTACGTTGGTAATGGCTATTTTACAACTCGACATTTAGGTCATTTACGTTTTACCGCTAACTATTTACATTATACGACCACTATATACGTACTAGAAACGTTTGTACCTTTATAGTGTTTAAAACGATTTTCATCCAAAGTTATAAAATTTCACATTAAACCGGTATACCAAAATGCGTTCTTTTGTAAGTTAGTTGTCCCTAACTACTGATTTTTCCTTTCCGACTGCGTTTTCTTTTAAATTTTGCAAAAGTTTAACGGCAGTATGCAAATATCTCAAATCCTGAATTTGTATCTATTGTGAAATTACGAGTATATATAGGTGTCAGTCGAATCTGTTGTTGTACTCGCTTCGGCAGTACATATACTAAAATTGGAACGATACAGAGAAGATTAGCATGGCCCCTGCGCAAGGATGACACGCAAATTCGTGAAGCGTTCCATATTTTTCTTTGATCAAATATTTGTAATATACAAAGCACAGTAACATGTTTATTTTTTATATAAGTCATCAACATTCTAAACTACATGCGAATTAATACTATTGGACATGGTCAACCGTTGTACTATCTATATTCGTCCTGTGGAAAAAATATCATCTCGGGTTTGTCAGTGTACACTTCTAGTTACTTTAATATATTGTAGAGGTTTCATTACGATTTTCATTGTTCTTGATTGATCCAAATGATCTTGAAAATCTATAATGCATGCATATGGGTACGTTGGTAATGGCTATTTTACAACTCGACATTTAGGTCATTTACGTTTTACCGCTAACTATTTACATTATACGACCACTATATACGTACTAGAAACGTTTGTACCTTTATAGTGTTTAAAACGATTTTCATCCAAAGTTATAAAATTTCACATTAAACCGGTATACCAAAATGCGTTCTTTTGTAAGTTAGTTGTCCCTAACTACTTATTTTTCCTTTCCGACTGCGTTTTCTTTTAAATTTTGCAAAAGTTTAACGGCAGTATGCAAATATCTCAAATCCTGAATTTGTATCTATTGTGAAATTACGAGTATATATAGGTGTCAGTCGAATCTGTTGTTGTACTCGCTTCGGCAGTACATATACTAACATTGGAACGATACAGAGAAGATTAGCATGGCCCCTGCGCAAGGATGACACGCAAATTCGTGAAGCGTTCCATATTTTTCTTTGATCAAATATTTGTAATATACAAAGCACAGTAACATGTTTATTTTTTATATAAGTCATCAACATTCTAAACTACATGCGAATTAATACTATTGGACATGGTCAACCGTTGTACTATCTATATTCGTCCTGTGGAAAAAATATCATCTCGGGTTTGTCAGTGTACACTTCTAGTTACTTTAATATATTGTAGAGGTTTCATTACGATTTTCATTGTTCTTGATTGATCCAAATGATCTTGAAAATCTATAATGCATGCATATGGGTACGTTGGTAATGGCTATTTTACAACTCGACATTTAGGTCATTTACGTTTTACCGCTAACTATTTACATTATACGACCACTATATACGTACTAGAAACGTTTGTACCTTTATAGTGTTTAAAACGATTTTCATCCAAAGTTATAAAATTTCACATTAAACCGGTATACCAAAATGCGTTCTTTTGTAAGTTAGTTGTCCCTAACTACTTATTTTTCCTTTCCGACTGCGTTTTCTTTTAAATTTTGCAAAAGTTTAACGGCAGTATGCAAATATCTCAAATCCTGAATTTGTATCTATTGTGAAATTACGAGTATATATAGGTGTCAGTCGAATCTGTTGTTGTACTCGCTTCGGCAGTACATATACTAAAATTGGAACGATACAGAGAAGATTAGCATGGCCCCTGCGCAAGGATGACACGCAAATTCGTGAAGCGTTCCATATTTTTCTTTGATCAAATATTTGTAATATACAAAGCACAGTAACATGTTTATTTTTTATATAAGTCATCAACATTCTAAACTACATGCGAATTAATACTATTGGACATGGTCAACCGTTGTACTATCTATATTCGTCCTGTGGAAAAAATATCATCTCGGGTTTGTCAGTGTACACTTCTAGTTACTTTAATATATTGTAGAGGTTTCATTACGATTTTCATTGTTCTTGATTGATCCAAATGATCTTGAAAATCTATAATGCATGCATATGGGTACGTTGGTAATGGCTATTTTACAACTCGACATTTAGGTCATTTACGTTTTACCGCTAACTATTTACATTATACGACCACTATATACGTACTAGAAACGTTTGTACCTTTATAGTGTTTAAAACGATTTTCATCCAAAGTTATAAAATTTCACATTAAACCGGTATACCAAAATGCGTTCTTTTGTAAGTTAGTTGTCCCTAACTACTTATTTTTCCTTTCCGACTGCGTTTTCTTTTAAATTTTGCAAAAGTTTAACGGCAGTATGCAAATATCTCAAATCCTGAATTTGTATCTATTGTGAAATTACGAGTATATATAGGTGTCAGTCGAATCTGTTGTTGTACTCGCTTCGGCAGTACATATACTAAAATTGGAACGATACAGAGAAGATTAGCATGGCCCCTGCGCAAGGATGACACGCAAATTCGTGAAGCGTTCCATATTTTTCTTTGATCAAATATTTGTAATATACAAAGCACAGTAACATGTTTATTTTTTATATAAGTCATCAACATTCTAAACTACATGCGAATTAATACTATTGGACATGGTCAACCGTTGTACTATCTATATTCGTCCTGTGGAAAAAATATCATCTCGGGTTTGTCAGTGTACACTTCTAGTTACTTTAATATATTGTAGAGGTTTCATTACGATTTTCATTGTTCTTGATTGATCCAAATGATCTTGAAAATCTATAATGCATGCATATGGGTACGTTGGTGATGGCTATTTTACAACTCGACATTTAGGTCATTTACGTTTTACCGCTAACTATTTACATTATACGACCACTATATACGTACTAGAAACGTTTGTACCTTTATAGTGTTTAAAACGATTTTCATCCAAAGTTATAAAATTTCACATTAAACCGGTATACCAAAATGCGTTCTTTTGTAAGTTAGTTGTCCCTAACTACTTATTTTTCCTTTCCGACTGCGTTTTCTTTTAAATTTTGCAAAAGTTTAACGGCAGTATGCAAATATCTCAAATCCTGAATTTGTATCTATTGTGAAATTACGAGTATATATAGGTGTCAGTCGAATCTGTTGTTGTACTCGCTTCGGCAGTACATATACTAAAATTGGAACGATACAGAGAAGATTAGCATGGCCCCTGCGCAAGGATGACACGCAAATTCGTGAAGCGTTCCATATTTTTCTTTGATCAAATATTTGTAATATACAAAGCACAGTAACATGTTTATTTTTTATATAAGTCATCAACATTCTAAACTACATGCGAATTAATACTATTGGACATGGTCAACCGTTGTACTATCTATATTCGTCCTGTGGAAAAAATATCATCTCGGGTTTGTCAGTGTACACTTCTAGTTACTTTAATATATTGTAGAGGTTTCATTACGATTTTCATTGTTCTTGATTGATCCAAATGATCTTGAAAATCTATAATGCATGCATATGGGTACGTTGGTAATGGCTATTTTACAACTCGACATTTAGGTCATTTACGTTTTACCGCTAACTATTTACATTATACGACCACTATATACGTACTAGAAACGTTTGTACCTTTATAGTGTTTAAAACGATTTTCATCCAAAGTTATAAAATTTCACATTAAACCGGTATACCAAAATGCGTTCTTTTGTAAGTTAGTTGTCCCTAACTACTTATTTTTCCTTTCCGACTGCGTTTTCTTTTAAATTTTGCAAAAGTTTAACGGCAGTATGCAAATATCTCAAATCCTGAATTTGTATCTATTGTGAAATTACGAGTATATATAGGTGTCAGTCGAATCTGTTGTTGTACTCGCTTCGGCAGTACATATACTAAAATTGGAACGATACAGAGAAGATTAGCATGGCCCCTGCGCAAGGATGACACGCAAATTCGTGAAGCGTTCCATATTTTTCTTTGATCAAATATTTGTAATATACAAAGCACAGTAACATGTTTATTTTTTATATAAGTCATCAACATTCTAAACTACATGCGAATTAATACTATTGGACATGGTCAACCGTTGTACTATCTATATTCGTCCTGTGGAAAAAATATCATCTCGGGTTTGTCAGTGTACACTTCTAGTTACTTTAATATATTGTAGAGGTTTCATTACGATTTTCATTGTTCTTGATTGATCCAAATGATCTTGAAAATCTATAATGCATGCATATGGGTACGTTGGTGATGGCTATTTTACAACTCGACATTTAGGTCATTTACGTTTTACCGCTAACTATTTACATTATACGACCACTATATACGTACTAGAAACGTTTGTACCTTTATAGTGTTTAAAACGATTTTCATCCAAAGTTATAAAATTTCACATTAAACCGGTATACCAAAATGCGTTCTTTTGTAAGTTAGTTGTCCCTAACTACTTATTTTTCCTTTCCGACTGCGTTTTCTTTTAAATTTTGCAAAAGTTTAACGGCAGTATGCAAATATCTCAAATCCTGAATTTGTATCTATTGTGAAATTACGAGTATATATAGGTGTCAGTCGAATCTGTTGTTGTACTCGCTTCGGCAGTACATATACTAAAATTGGAACGATACAGAGAAGATTAGCATGGCCCCTGCGCAAGGATGACACGCAAATTCGTGAAGCGTTCCATATTTTTCTTTGATCAAATATTTGTAATATACAAAGCACAGTAACATGTTTATTTTTTATATAAGTCATCAACATTCTAAACTACATGCGAATTAATACTATTGGACATGGTCAACCGTTGTACTATCTATATTCGTCCTGTGGAAAAAATATCATCTCGGGTTTGTCAGTGTACACTTCTAGTTACTTTAATATATTGTAGAGGTTTCATTACGATTTTCATTGTTCTTGATTGATCCAAATGATCTTGAAAATCTATAATGCATGCATATGGGTACGTTGGTAATGGCTATTTTACAACTCGACATTTAGGTCATTTACGTTTTACCGCTAACTATTTACATTATACGACCACTATATACGTACTAGAAACGTTTGTACCTTTATAGTGTTTAAAACGATTTTCATCCAAAGTTATAAAATTTCACATTAAACCGGTATACCAAAATGCGTTCTTTTGTAAGTTAGTTGTCCCTAACTACTTATTTTTTCTTTTCCGACTGCGTTTTCTTTTAAATTTTGCAAAAGTTTAACGGCAGTATGCAAATATCTCAAATCCTGAATTTGTATCTATTGTGAAATTACGAGTATATATAGGTGTCAGTCGAATCTGTTGTTGTACTCTCTTCGGCAGTACATATACTAAAATTGGAACGATACAGAGAAGATTAGCATGGCCCCTGCGCAAGGATGACACGCAAATTCGTGAAGCGTTCCATATTTTTCTTTGATCAAATATTTGTAATATACAAAGCACAGTAACATGTTTATTTTTTATATAAGTCATCAACATTCTAAACTACATGCGAATTAATACTATTGGACATGGTCAACCGTTGTACTATCTATATTCGTCCTGTGGAAAAAATATCATCTCGGGTTTGTCAGTGTACACTTCTAGTTACTTTAATATATTGTAGAGGTTTCATTACGATTTTCATTGTTCTTGATTGATCCAAATGATCTTGAAAATCTATAATGCATGCATATGGGTACGTTGGTAATGGCTATTTTACAACTCGACATTTAGGTCATTTACGTTTTACCGCTAACTATTTACATTATACGACCACTATATACGTACTAGAAACGTTTGTACCTTTATAGTGTTTAAAACGATTTTCATCCAAAGTTATAAAATTTCACATTAAACCGGTATACCAAAATGCGTTCTTTTGTAAGTTAGTTGTCCCTAACTACTTATTTTTCCTTTCCGACTGCGTTTTCTTTTAAATTTTGCAAAAGTTTAACGGCAGTATGCAAATATCTCAAATCCTGAATTTGTATCTATTGTGAAATTACGAGTATATATAGGTGTCAGTCGAATCTGTTGTTGTACTCGCTTCGGCAGTACATATACTAAAATTGGAACGATACAGAGAAGATTAGCATGGCCCCTGCGCAAGGATGACACGCAAATTCGTGAAGCGTTCCATATTTTTCTTTGATCAAATATTTGTAATATACAAAGCACAGTAACATGTTTATTTTTTATATAAGTCATCAACATTCTAAACTACATGCGAATTAATACTATTGGACATGGTCAACCGTTGTACTATCTATATTCGTCCTGTGGAAAAAATATCATCTCGGGTTTGTCAGTGTACACTTCTAGTTACTTTAATATATTGTAGAGGTTTCATTACGATTTTCATTGTTCTTGATTGATCCAAATGATCTTGAAAATCTATAATGCATGCATATGGGTACGTTGGTAATGGCTATTTTACAACTCGACATTTAGGTCATTTACGTTTTACCGCTAACTATTTACATTATACGACCACTATATACGTACTAGAAACGTTTGTACCTTTATAGTGTTTAAAACGATTTTCATCCAAAGTTATAAAATTTCACATTAAACCGGTATACCAAAATGCGTTCTTTTGTAAGTTAGTTGTCCCTAACTACTTATTTTTCCTTTCCGACTGCGTTTTCTTTTAAATTTTGCAAAAGTTTAACGGCAGTATGCAAATATCTCAAATCCTGAATTTGTATCTATTGTGAAATTACGAGTATATATAGGTGTCAGTCGAATCTGTTGTTGTACTCGCTTCGGCAGTACATATACTAAAATTGGAACGATACAGAGAAGATTAGCATGGCCCCTGCGCAAGGATGACACGCAAATTCGTGAAGCGTTCCATATTTTTCTTTGATCAAATATTTGTAATATACAAAGCACAGTAACATGTTTATTTTTTATATAAGTCATCAACATTCTAAACTACATGCGAATTAATACTATTGGACATGGTCAACCGTTGTACTATCTATATTCGTCCTGTGGAAAAAATATCATCTCGGGTTTGTCAGTGTACACTTCTAGTTACTTTAATATATTGTAGAGGTTTCATTACGATTTTCATTGTTCTTGATTGATCCAAATGATCTTGAAAATCTATAATGCATGCATATGGGTACGTTGGTAATGGCTATTTTACAACTCGACATTTAGGTCATTTACGTTTTACCGCTAACTATTTACATTATACGACCACTATATACGTACTAGAAACGTTTGTACCTTTATAGTGTTTAAAACGATTTTCATCCAAAGTTATAAAATTTCACATTAAACCGGTATACCAAAATGCGTTCTTTTGTAAGTTAGTTGTCCCTAACTACTTATTTTTCCTTTCCGACTGCGTTTTCTTTTAAATTTTGCAAAAGTTTAACGGCAGTATGCAAATATCTCAAATCCTGAATTTGTATCTATTGTGAAATTACGAGTATATATAGGTGT